>NC_057800.1:87347996-87350308 GCF_018294505.1 Triticum aestivum
CGCCCCGTTCCTCGTCGCCGGCGAGAGGAGAGCCCGACGCCGGCCGCCTCGAAGATCGCCGCCGCCGGCCGCCGCCCGCGCCCGGCGCCGCCTCCTCCGCCGGATCCGGCCACCCCGGCCTCCCCTCCGGCCTCTCGAAGCTCCGGTGGCCGACGAACTCCGGCGTGAACAGTGTTTCCGGCGACCTCGTAATCCGTGCCGATCTGGATCTGGATCTGAGAAGATTCCGGTTGACTTTTCCCTCAGAAACCCTAATTTTTATGCGATCTTTGACCTGCCGTATCTTTGCATCCGTAGCTCCGTTTTGGAAATATAGTATATCAAAATGTTCGACACGACGAGTACATCATTTCATTCCATTGCATCATTTTCATTTGAGTTCATCTTGATGCCAGAAATGCTGTTAGAAGGAGGCTTCGTGAGTTAATTGTCAAATCTGCTAGTTCATCTTAGACTTTTGTCATTTTTGCCATGATTATTGTGTGCATGCTACGCCTGTGAGTCCTTCATATGTTTTGTTAAGGTTTTTTCATCTTTCCAGAGGTGCAACCCATGCATTTTTAGGATGTGTGTGGTGACTTGTGCAAGATTGCAAAGTGAGGCACCCGGTAAATCTGTTTTCAGGGACTTAGTAGTTTTCGCTAAGTCTGGGATTATTTAGTTCATGATGCCATATGTTCGGCTTGTTTCCTAGTGATCCGTGCCTCTTTTGAGGATGATCAGTAAAGGAGTTTTGTTAATCATGTTATGCTCTATCCATCCATGTCTTTGTTTGCAATTATGGAGCAGCCTAGCTTAAGTCAATCGAGCCCTACTTTTGCTTCATGGTGAATCTGGGCAGATCGTCAACTTGTTTGCGATTTTGCCGATGTTATTGTAGTTGATCCGTGCATGCTATGCCATTGTTATTGCCATGTATAGCTTGTATTTTGTGCCTTATTAAAGTATGTATGCTTGCCTTGCCATGACTTGCACCTTGGTGAGTGCATCGAGCTCGTTTACATGCCTTCGTGAGTTATATTTCAGCATGTCTCAGTTTTCACTAAGTCTGAAAACTGATTGTGTTTTAGCTATGTTCGTGTGCCCGTTAGTATATTTTGTGAACCCTTTTGGCCCCAGGTCACTTTGGGTCTTTTGTTAAGCTTGTTTAGTAGCTCCATGCCATGTTCTTATTTATCATAATCAGGTCATGTATCATGTTGTTTTTCTGCTCCGAAGAGGGCTTCGTGATCTGAAATTCCAGACAAGTGTTAATTTCACTAAGTCTGGAATCTGTTTTGCATTTGCGTTTTTGCCATGCTTGTTTGAACCTCATAATGGATGAACTGGCCGTGGCTCAGTGCTAGTCTTTTGTTAAGCATCTTGTGTGCATCCATGACATGTTTTTTGTTGTCATGTTTGGTGGCTGTAGCATGTTCATTTCATTGCTTTTAGATGCCTACTTGCTGTAAATCGCATACCGGTGTCATTCTTAAAACGCTTGCCATTTCCAAACCGTAACTCCGATTCCGATGATCTTTATATCGTTTTCAAGCGATTTCATCTCATCTTTCCAGTGGCACACTTGGAATTCCATGTTGAGGCCAGGTTCATGCATTTCCTGTCATATCTTGCATTTTGCATCCCGCATTGCATCCCGCATAGCATATCATCATTGCATCATGTCGTTTGATCCTTGCACGTGGTTGATTGTATCCTTGTTGCTTGTTTGTCGTGTTTGGATAGAGCCGGGAGACGAGTTCGCTACCGAGGAGCCCGTTGAGTTTGCTTGTGAGGATCCAGTCAACTCTGACAACTGTGCAGGCAAGATGATCATACCCTCGAAATCACTACTATCTTTGCTATGCTAGTTTGCTCGCTCTTTCGCTATGCCAATGCTGCGATGCCTACCTTTTGCTTGTCAGCCTCCCAATTGCCATGTTGAAACTCTAACCCACCATGTCCTAGCAAACCGTTGATTGGCTATGTTACCGCTTTGCTCAGCCCCTCTTATAGCGTTGCTAGTTGCAGGTGAAGATTGGAGCCGTTCCGTGTTGGAACTTTTATTTACTTGTTGGGATATCATTATATTGCTATGTTATCTTAATGCAACTATATACTTGGTAAAGGGTGGAAGGCTCGGCCTCTCGCCTAGTGTTTTGTTCCACTCTTGCCGCCCTAGTTTCCGTCATATCGGTGTTATGTTCCCGGTTTTTGCGTTCCTTACGCGGTTGGGTTATAATGGGAACCCCTTGGTATTTCGCCTTGATTAAAGCTTTTCCAGCAATGCCCAACATTGGTTTTACCAGTCGCCACCTAGCCTTTTCTTTCCC
>NC_057800.1:87350740-87357830 GCF_018294505.1 Triticum aestivum
AGCGATGTCCGAGGCTACCAGGGGCAACTCTGGGCTGGCTTACCCGACGTCTGGCTCATCTGAGTGTGCCCTGAGAAAGAGATATGTGCAGCTCCTATCGGGATTTGTCGGCACATTCGGGCGGTGTTGCTGGTCTTGTTTTAACCTGTCGAAGTGTCTTGAGTTACCAAGATACCGAGTCTGATCGGAACGTCTTGGGAGGAGGTCTATTCCTTCGTTGACCGTGAGAGCTTGTCATGGGCTAAGTTGGGACTCCCCTGCAGGGATTGAACTTTTGAAAGCCGTGCCCGCGGTTATGGGCAGATGGGAATTTGTTAATGTACGGTTGTAGATAACTTGAATCCTAATTAATTAAAATGAATCAACTGAGTGTGTTACCGTGATGGCCTCTTCTCGGCGGAGTCCGGGAAGTGGACACGGTGTTGGAGTAATGTTTGCGCAGGCTGTTCTCTAGCTTCTCGCTCGTGCTTTGCCTCCTCTTCTCGCTCTCTTTTGCGAATAAGATAGCCACCATATATGCTAGTCGCTTGCTGCAGCTCCACATACATTTGCCTTACCCTTCCTATAAGCTTAAATAGTCTTGATCACGAGGGTGCGAGATTGCTGAGTCCCTGTGGCGCACAGATACTATAACTCCAGATGCAGGTCCAGGTGATTCCGCTCCAGGTGACGAGTATGAGCTCAAGTGGGAGTTCGACGAGGACTCTCAGCGTTACTACGTGTCTTTTCCTGATGATCAGTAGTGGTGCCTAGTTGGGGTTTGATTGGGACCGTTGTCGCATGTTGGGTTTTCTTCTATTTTGGCGTCGTAGTCGGGCCATGAGTGTTTGTATAATGGATGTTATTTATGTACTTTGATGTGACGTGGCGAGTGTAAGCCAACTATGTATCTCCCCCTTTTATTATGCATTACATGGGATGTTGTGATGATTGCCTAACTTGCGACATTGCTTTCAATGCGGTTATGTCTCTAAGTCGTGCCTCGACACATGGGAGCTATAGCTGCATCGAGGGCGTTACAAGTTGGTAATTAGAGCCTTCCCCGACCTTAGGAGCCCCATTGCTTGATCGTTTTAGTAGCCGAGTTGTGTCTAGAAAAAATGTTTTGAGTCATTTAGGAATTATATATCAGAGAGCTTAGGAATTCTTTTTACTTCCCAGTCTCCTCATCACTCTGGTAAGGCATCCTGACGTAGAGTTTTGACTCTTCTCTTCTCAAATTTCACTAAAAAAAATTTTAGGATCACGCGAGTATCTTGGAATCGTTCCGATGGCTTATGATGAGAACACTGTCTTGGTGCCTCCCGTCAGGGGTTTAGTGGAAGTGTCACGGGGAGTTGAGCTCTGAAGTGTTGTCATCATAATTTTATCGTTGCAATTCTGGAATACTTGAGATATGTTTGCCGACATTGAAAATCTCTTTTATGCAGTTCGTTGGTGAGATAACCTCGACGCTACCCAGTACTGGGGCGGGAGTTCAGGAGTATCGCCATAACTTGTATAACGGATGCTTTTCGAAGGTTGAGGTAGATGGTTTCCGAGGGTTTCTTGGTTATGTGTTGAAGGATGGATACAGCTGGATGTAGGATTTGCTAGTTTGGGTGAGATATTATGCTTCCCCTGTATCCCCAACACCTGATTGCATAACCGGAAAAGTTCGGGAGTTTCATAGGTGGGAATTCTAGTAGCTCTAGTTCTTCTTCCACGAATATTGGTTTGAGATTGGGATTTCTTACCGATTATTCGTTCTTGATCCGTACCTTGTTGATTTATTTCTCTACCTTAATTCTACGTGGCTTCTCAATTTATGGATATGTGACCATTTCAAGAGGAATGCATTCGTTCATTTTGTTCGGATGTGAAGACTATATGTTGCAATTTCCATTCCGTTGGATTCAGCTTCAATATTTATCTGTCAATGTGCTAATGGTGGTCACCCTCTTCAGGATGGCTCCTCCAACGCGCACGACTCCGAATCCTGATCCGCCACCGCCTCCACCTCCTCCAGAGGCATGGCAAGCTGTGATGGCCGCAACCAATGCAAACACTCAGCTGATCATGCAAATTCTTCAAGAGTGCAATCAAGGCAGTCAAGGGAATCAAGGCAGCAATCAGAGTCACTTTGCTACACTCAACTAGTTCCTTACTAACGGGCCAAAGACTTTCAGCAATTGTGTTGAGGCAACCGATGCTGACGATTGGCTTGTGGATCTGTGCAAGCATTTCGAGTGCAGTAATGTCAGGCCTAAGGACTTTGTCAAGTTCGCTTCCTTCCAACTCAAAGATCAAGTTGCAGAATGGTTCTAGCAGTACAAGGATTCCAGAGGTGGACGTGTTATCACTTGGGATGATTTCCGTCAAGATTTCCGAGCTCATCATATTCCGCAGAGTGTGGTTGAAAGCAAGCGTGAGGAATTCCGCAATCTGAAGCAAGGCTCTTTGTCTGTCTATGACTACAACAAATTGTTCCAGAAGCTTGCCCGCTTTGCCAAGCATGACGTGCCTGATGAGAAGAGCATGATATATCAGTTCAGGGGTGGTCTCAGAGAAGATATCCAGCTCGCTCTTGTCCTCTTTGAGCCCTTGAGGTACGATGAGTTCTACAACATGGCACTGAAGCAAGAGGCTGCTCAGTTGAGGTGTGATGCTTCCAGGAAGTGAGTCAGAGATGCTACTCCTTCTTCCTCTACTCAAGTGGCCAAGCAGCAGAAATTTTGGCTTCCTCCTCCTCCGTTCCGTCAGCCGTATCAGCAGATGAGAAAAGGTGGCAGTGGTTCTTCCCACCCACCCAACCCTGGCTTTCAGAACAAGGCTTCGTCTCAAGCTCCAAGATCGAGTGCTCCGTATCACCGTCCGCTTTCAGAGGTCACGTGCAACAAGTGTCAACAGAAGGGTCACTATGCCAACAAGTGTACCAACCAGAGGCGTCTTCCTCCTCCTCCACCTGTCAGATCGGCAAGTACAGCTGTGGTCAAGCATAACCCCAAGTCCGCCAAGGTCAATCTGATGAATGCAGCTCAGGCAGAGGACTCATCAGATGTGATCATGGGTAACCTCCCTGTTAATGATATTCCTGCTAAAGTTCTTTTTGACACGGGTGCTTCACATTGTTTCATTTCGAGGCCATTTGTTTCTAAGCATGAGTTTCCTTTGCAAGATTTTCCTAGACAGTTATCTGTTGTTTCTCCGGGTAAATTCATGAATGCAAGCGCGTTTGCCCCAGATGTTTCTATCACGTTCGGCGATTACAAGTTTCTCTCTTCTCCGGTGGTACTTGGTAACTCGGATATTGATCTTATTCTCGGGATGGATTGGCTTTCTAAGAACAAGGCTCAGCTTGATTGTGCAGCCAGGTAGATTCAATTGACTCATTTGTCTGAGGATGTAATTGTCTTTGTCGCTCGGGATGATTCTATCCGTCTGTTTTCTCTCAATGAGAAGGGTGAATTGGACGCCATCTCGCAAATTCCAGTCGTTTGCGAATATCAAGACATCTTTCCAGAAGAGCTCCCAGGAATGCCTCCGCACCGGCCAGTTGAATTCATTATTGAACTTGAGCCTGGCACGGAACCTGTGTGCAAGCGTCCTTATAAGCTCGGACCTGAAGAGTTGAAGGAGCTGAAGAAGCTGAAGAAGCAACTCGATATGCAAGAGAAAATGGGTCTTATCCGGCCTAGTTCTTCTCCGTGGGGTTGTGGTGTTCTTTTTGTGAATAAGAAGGATGGAACGGACCGACTTTGTGTTGATTACCGTCCAGTGAACAAGAAGACCATCAAGAACAAATACCCACTTCCCAACATCAATGAGCTGTTCGAACAACTCAAAGGAGCTCAAGTATTCTCCAAGCTTGATCTCCGTATGGGTTATCACCAGATTCGCATTCGTGAAGAAGATATTCCCAAGACAGCATTCAGAACAAGCTTTGGTTCATATGAATACACTGTCATGTCTTTTGGCCTCGCCAACGCTCCCCCGACGTTCTCTCGCATGATGAATTTCATCTTCAATGCCTACACCAATGACTTCGTTTTGGTCTATCTCGACGACATTCTGGTTTTCTCCAAGAACAAGGAAGATCATGCCAAGCACTTGCGTTTGGTTCTTGATAAGCTCAGAGAACATCAGTTCTACGCCAAGTTCTCCAAGTGTGAATTTTGGCTTGATGAGGTTCTTTATCTTGGTCATATCATCTCTTCCAAGGGCATTTCCATGAATCCCGAGAAGGTGTCCGCAATTGTGAATTGGGAGCCTCCTCAGAATGTGAAACAACTCCGCAGTTTTCTCGGTCTCGCAAGCTATTGCCGAAGATTCGTTGAAAACTTTTCCAAGATCGCGAAGCCTCTCTCTAATCTTCTTTAGAAGCACGTCAAGTACGTTTGGTCTCCGGAGTGTGATATTGCTTTCAACACTTTGAAAGAGAAGTTGATCACTGCTCCAGTTCTGACTCCGCCTGATGAATCCAAGCCGTACGAGGTCTTTTGTGATGCCTCTCTCCAAGGTCTTGGCGCAGTTTTGATGCAAGAGAAGAAAGTTGTTGCTTATACATCTCGCCAGTTGAAGCCTAATGATAAGAACTACCCCACTCATGATCTCAAGTTGGCGGCAGTTGTGCATGCTCTTTTGACTTGGAGACATCTTCTATTGGGAAGAAAAGTGGACATTTTCACTGATCACAAGAGTCTCAAGTACATCTTCACTCAGCCTAATCTCAACCTCAAGCAAACTCGTTAGGTCGAAATGATTCAAGAGTATAATCCGAGTATCGAGTATACTCCAGGCAAGGCCAATGTGATTGCTGACACTTTGAGCAGAAAGGCCTACTGCAACAGTCTGATTCTCAAGCCTTATCAACCCGAGCTTTGTGAAGCTTTCCGCAAACTTAATCTGCAAGTTGTTCCTCAAGGTTTCCTCGCCAACCTTCAAGTCTCTCCTACCTTAGAAGACCAGATTCGCCAAGCCCAGCTTCTTCATGCTATGGTGAAAAAGGTGAAGATTGGGATTGCCAAGAGTCAGTCCAAGTACAAGTGCTACCGCCTTTATGACAAGGACACTCTCTTCTTCGAGGATCGTATTGTTGTGCCCAAAGGTGACCTCCGTAAAGTGATCATGAACGGGGCTCACAATTCTCTCCTCTCCATCCACCCTGGGAGTACGAAGATGTATCAGGACCTTAAGCAAGCTTATTGGTGGACTCGAATGAAGCGCGAGATCGCTCAATTCGTGAATGAATGTGATGTCTGCAGAAGAGTGAAGGCAGAACACCAAAGCCAGCAGGTCTCCTCCAACCTCTTGCCATTCGAGAATGGAAGTTTGACCACATTGAAATGGACTTCATGACTGGTTTTCCAAAGTCCAAGCGTGGCAATGATGCTATATTTGTTGCCATCGACAAGCTCACCAAAGTGGCTCACTTTCTGCCTATCAAAGAGTCGATCACTGCAGCTCAATTGGCGGAACTCTATACCTCTCGCATTGTCTCTCTGCACGATATTCCTCAAGTGATATCTTCAGACCGTGGCAGTATCTTTACCTCGAAGTTTTGGGATTCTTTTCAGAAGGCCATGGGCACCAACATCCGCTTCAGCACAGCTTTCCATCCTCAAACAAGCGGTCAAGTCGAGCGTGTCAACCAGATTCTTGAAGATATGCTCAGGGCTTGTGTGATCTCCTTCGGCATGAAGTGGGAGGATTGTCTTACTTATGCTGAATTCTCCTACAACAATAGTTTTCAAGCAAGTTCGGACAAGGCCCCATTTGAAATTCTGTATGGCAGGAAGTGTCGTACCCCTCTCAACTGGTCTGAAACTGGTGACGTCAGCTTTTGGGCAATGGCTTAATCACAGAAGCAGAAGAAATGTGCAAAGTCATCCGTGATAACCTCAAAGCAGCCCAATCCCGCCAGAAGAGCTACTATCCTAGAAAGCACCGTGATTTGGCTTTCAAGATCGGAGATCATGTTTACCTCCGTGTCTCTCCTATGAAAGGTACTCGCCGCTTCGGTATCAAAGGGAACCTTGCCCCTAGATACGTGGGACCTTTCAAGATTGTCAGCAAGAGAGGCGACCTCGCCTATCAACTCGAGCTTCCTTCAAACTTTGCAAATGTTCATGATGTGTTCCATGTCTCTCAGCTTCGAAAGTGCTTCAAGACTCCTGACCGCACCGTCAACTTCGAGGACATTGAGCTCCAAGAAGATCTCTCTTATCGTGAGCACCCAGTCGCTATTCTTGAAGAGACTGAACGCAAGACTCGCAACAAGTCAATCAAATTTCTCAAAGTCAAGTGGTCACACCATTCCGACCATGAAGCTACCTGGGAACGTGAGGATCACCTCCGTTCTGAGTACCCGGCGTTCTTTCAGTCCTAGATCTCGGGACGAGATCCTTTCGTAGTGGTGGAGTGTTGTAACGCCCCAGATGTAACTTTCCCAATTTTGTACTCCAACTCTTGCCGTTTCTCGCGTTAAGTTATATTTATTTCTCGGGTTTGGGTCTTTGCCTCCGTGTGTTGTTTTCGTTTTCATGCATCTCATATCATGTCATCATGTGCATTGCATTTGCATACGTGTTCATCTCACGCATTCGAGCATTTTCCCCGTTGTCCGTTTTGCATTCCGGCGCTTCGTTCTCCTCCGGTGGTCATTTCTGGCTTTCTTTCGTGTGTGGGGATTAAACATTTCCGGATTGGACCGATACTTGCCAAGCGGCCTTGGTTTACTACCGGTAGACCGCCTGTCAAGTTTCGTACCATTTGGACTTCGTTTGATACTCCAACGGTTAACCGAGGGACCAAAAAGGCCTCGTGTGTGTTGCAGCCCAACACCCCTCCAATTTGGCCCAAAATCCACCAAACTCTGCTCCATGTCCTAGAGCGTTTGATCACGACCGCGTGGCCGAAAACCGCACCTCATTTGGACTCTCCTAGCTCCACTTATGCCTATAAATAGAACCCCTTCGTTTTCGGATCTCTCTTCCCCACGAAACCCTAGCCAAAAAAAAGGATCTCTCCGTGCCGGACGTGTCCGCCCGCCGCCGGACATGCCGCGCCGCCGCCCGCGCCCAACCACCGGGCGCCAAGTGTCGCCCGCCGC
>NC_057800.1:87358280-87388447 GCF_018294505.1 Triticum aestivum
GGCCGCCGCCCGCGCCCGGCGCCGCCTCCTCCGCCGGATCCGGCCACCCCGGCCTCCCCTCCGGCCTCTCGAAGCTCCAGTGGCCGACGAACTCCGGTGTGAACAGTGTTTCCGGCGACCTCGTAATCCGTGCCGATCTGGATCTGGATCTGAGAAGATTCCGGTTGACTTTTCCCTCAGAAACCCTAATTTTTATGCGATCTTTGACCTGCCGTATCTTTGCATCCGTAGCTCCGTTTTGGACATATAGTATATCAAAATATTTGTCACGACGAGTACATCATTTCATTCCATTGCATCATTTTCATTTGAGTTCATCTTGATGCCAGAAATGCTGTTAGAAGGAGGCTTCGTGAGTTAATTGTCAAATCTGCTAGTTCATCTTAGACTTTTGTCATTTTTGCCATGATTATTGTGTGCATGCTATGCCTGTGAGTCCTTCATATGTTTTGTTAAGGTTTTTGTCATCTTTCCAGAGGTGCAACCCATGCATTTTTAGGATGTGTGTGGTGACTTGTGCAAGCTTGCAAAGTGAGGCACCCGGTAAATCTGTTTTCAGGGACTTAGTAGTTTTCGCGAAGTCTGGGATTATTTAGTTCATGATGCCATATGTTCGGCTTGTTTCCTAGTGATCCGTGCCTCTTTTGAGGATGATCAGTAAAGGAGTTTTGTTAATCATGTTATGCTCTATCCATCCATGTCTTTGTTTGCAATTATGGAGCAGCCTAGCTTGAGTCAATCGAGCCCTACTTTTGCTTCATGGTGAATCTGGGCAGATCATCAACTTGTTTGCGATTTTGCCGATGTTATTGTAGTTGATCCGTGCATGCTATGCCATTGTTATTGCCATGTATAGCTTGTATTTTGTGCCTTATTAAAGTATGTATGCTTGCCTTGCCATGACTTGCACCTTGGTGAGTGCATCGAGCTCATTTACATGCCTCCGTGAGTTATATTTCAGCATGTCTCAGTTTTCACTAAGTCTGAAAACTGATTGTATTTTAGCTATGTTCGTGTGCCCGTTAGTACATTTTGTGAACCCTTTTGGCCCCAGGTCACTTTGGGTCTTTTGTTAAGCTTGTTGAGTAGCTCCATGCCATGTTCTTATTTATCATAATCAGGTCATGTATCATGTTGTTTTTCTGCTCCGAAGAGGGCTTCGTGATCTGAAATTCCAGACAAGTGTTAATTTCACTAAGTCTGGAATCTGTTTTGCATTTGCGTTTTTGCCATGCTTGTTTGAACCTCATAATGGATGAACTGGCCGTGGCTCAGTGCTAGTCTTTTGTTAAGCATCTTGTGTGCATCCATGACATGTTTTTTGTTGTCATGTTTGGTGGCTGTAGCATGTTCATTTCATTGCTTTTAGATGCCTACTTGCTGTAAATTGCAGACCGGTGTCATTCTTAAAACGCTTGCCATTTCCAAACCGTAACTCCGATTCCGATGATCTTTATATCGTTTTCAAGCGATTTCATCTCATCTTTCCAGTGGCACACTTGGAATTCCATGTTGAGGCCAGGTTCATGCATTTCCTGTCATATCTTGCATTTTGCATCCCGCATTGCATCCCGCATAGCATATCATCATTGCATCATGTCGTTTGATCCTTGCACATGGTTGATTGTATCCTTGTTGCTTGTTTGTCTTGTTTGGTAGAGCCGGGAGACGAGTTCGCTACCGAGGAGCCCGTTGAGTTTGCTTGTGAGGATCCAGTCAACTCTGACAACTGTGTAGGCAAGATGATCATACCCTCGAAATCACTACTATCTTTGCATGCTAGTTTGCTCGCTCTTTCGCTATGCCAATGCTGCGATGCCTACCTTTTGCTTGTCAGCCTCCCAATTGCCATGTTGAAACTCTAACCCACCATGTCCTAGCAAACCGTTGATTGGCTATGTTACCGCTTTGCTCAGCCCCTCTTATAGCGTTGCTAGTTGCAGGTGAAGATTGGAGCCGTTCCGTGTTGGAACTTTTATTTACTTGTTGGGATATCATTATATTGCTATGTTATCTTAATGCAACTATATACTTGGTATGGAAGGCTCGGCCTCTCGCCTAGTGTTTTGTTCCACTCTTGCCGCCCTAGTTTCCGTCATATCAGTGTTATGTTCCCGGTTTTTGCGTTCCTTATGCGGTTGGGTTATAATGGGAACCCCTTGGTATTTCGCCTTGATTAAAGCTTTTCCAGCAATGCCCAACATTGGTTTTACCAGTCGCCACCTAGCCTTTTCTTTCCCTTGGGTTCTGCAGACTCAAGGGTCATCTTATTTTAACCCCCCCCCCGGGCCAGTGCTCCTCTGAGTGTTGGTCCCACCAAGCGATGTCCGAGGCTACCAGGGGCAACTCTGGGCTGGCTTACCCGACGTCTAGCTCATCTGAGTGTGCCCTGAGAAAGAGATATGTGCAGCTCCTATCGGGATTTGTCGGCACATTCGGGCGGTGTTGCTGGTCTTGTTTTAACCTGTCGAAGTGTCTTGAGTTACCGAGATACCGAGTCTGATCGGAACGTCTTGGGAGGAGGTCTATTCCTTCGTTGACCGTGAGAGCTTGTCATGGGCTAAGTTGGGACTCCCCTGCAGGGATTGAACTTTTGAAAGCCGTGCCCGCGGTTATGGGCAGATGGGAATTTGTTAATGTCCGGTTGTAGATAACTTGAATCCTAATTAATTAAAATGAATCAACTGAGTGTGTTACCGTGATGGCCTCTTCTCGGCGGAGTCCGGGAAGTGGACACGGTGTTGGAGTAATGTTTGCGCAGGCTGTTCTCTAGCTTCTCGCTCGTGCTTTGCCTCCTCTTCTCGCTCTCTTTTGCGAATAAGATAGCCACCATATATGCTAGTCGCTTGCTGCAGCTCCACATACATTTGCCTTACCCTTCCTATAAGCTTAAATAGTCTTGATCGCGAGGGTGCGAGATTGCTGAGTCCCTGTGGCTCACAGATACTATAACTCCAGATGCAGGTCCAGGTGATTCCGCTCCAGGTGACGAGTATGAGCTCAAGTGGGAGTTCGACGAGGACTCTCAGCGTTACTACGTGTCTTTTCCTGATGATCAGTAGTGGTGCCTAGTTGGGGTTTGATTGGGACCGTTGTCGCATGTTGGGTTTTCTTCTATTTTGGCGTCGTAGTCGGGCCATGAGTGTTTGTATGATGGATGTTATTTATGTACTTTGATGTGACGTGGCGAGTGTAAGCCAACTATGTATCTCCCCCTTTTATTATGCATTACATGGGATGTTGTGATGATTGCCTAACTTGCGACATTGCTTTCAATGCGGTTATGTCTCTAAGTCGTGCCTCGACACGTGGGAGCTATAGCCGCATCGAGGGCGTTATATAATTGGTATGTTGACTTTTGCGTAGACCTCCCCGGCAACGGCGCCAGAAATCCTTCTTGCTACCTCTTTTAGCACTGCGTTGGTTTTCCCTGAAGAGGAAGGGATGATGCAGCAAAGTAGCGTAAGTATTTCCCTCAGTTTTTGAGAACCAAGGTATCAATCCAGTAGGAGGCTACGCGCGAGTCCCTCGCACCTGCACAAAACAAATAAATCCTCGCAACCAACGCAAATAGGGGTTGTCAATCCCTATAGGGCCACTTACGAGAGTGAGATCTGATAGATATGATAAGATAATATTTTTGGTATTTTTATGATAAAGATGCAAAGTAAAATAAAGGCAAGTAAATAGCAAAGTAAATAACTAAGTAGTAGGAGATTGATATGATAAAGATAGACCCGAGGGCCATAGGTTTCACTAGTGGCTTCTCTCCAGAGCATAAGTATTCTATGGTGGGTGAACAAATTACTGTTGAGCAATTGACAGAATTGAGCATAGTTATGAGAATGTCTAGGTATGATCATGTATATAGGCATCACGTCTGAGACAAGTAGACCGACTCCTGCCTGCATCTACTACTATTACTCCACTCATCGACCGCTATCCAGCATGCATCTAGAGTATTAAGTAAAAACAGAGTAACGCCTTAAGCAAGATGACATGATGTAGAGGGATAGACTCATGCAATATGAAGAAAACCCCACCTTGTTATCCTCGATGGCAACAATACAATACGTGCCTTGCTGCCCTTACTGTCACCGGGAAAGGACACCACAAGATTGAACCCAAAGCTAGGCACTTCTCCCATTGCAAGAAAGATCAATCTAGTAGGCCAAACCAAACTGATAATTCGATGAGACTTGCGAAGATGACCAATCATACATAAAAGAATTCAGAGAAGATTCAAATATTATATATAGATAGACTTGATCATAAACCCACAATTCATCGGTCTCAACAAACACACCGCAAAAAGAAGATTACATCGAATAGATCACCACAAGAGAGGGGTAGAACATTGTATTGAGATCAAAAAAGAGAGAAGAAGCCATCTAGCTACTAACTATGGACCCATAGGTCTGAGGTAAACTACTCATACTTCATCGGAGAGGCTATGGTGTTGATGTAGAAGCCCTCTGTGATCGATGCCCCATCCGGCGGAGCTCCGGAACAGGCCCCAAGATGGGATCTCGTGGATACAGAAAGTTACGGCGGTGGAATTAGGGTTTTGGCTCCATATCTGATCGTTTGGGGTACGTGGGTATATATAGGAGGAAGAAGTACGTCGGTGGAGCAACAGGGGGCCCATGAGGGTGGAGGGCGCGCCTGGGGGGGTAGGCGCGCCCCCTACCTCGTGGCCTCCTGTTACGTGTCTTGATGTAGGGTCCAAGTCTCCTGAGTTGTATTCGATGAGAAAATCACGTTCCCGAAGGTTTCATTCCGTTTGGACTCTGTTTGATATTCCTTTTCTTTGAAACCCTAAAACAGGCAAAAAACAACAATTCTGGGCTAGGCCTCCGGTTAATAGGTTAGTCCCAAAAATAATATAAAAGTGGATAATAAAGCCCAATAATGTCCAAAATAGTAGATAATATAGCATGGAGCAATCAAAAATTATAGTTAGGTTGGAGACTTATCAACCCCATCTTTTTATCCTTGATGGCAACATTACAATGCGTGCCTCGCTACCCCTACTTTGTCACTAGGTGAGGACACCGCAAGATTGAACCCAAAGCTAAGCACTTATACCATTGCAAGAAAAACCAATCTAGTTGGCCAAACTAAACCGATAGTTCGAAGAGAATTACAAAGATATCAAATCATGCATATAAGAATTCAGAGAAGATTTAAATAATATTCATAGATAATCTGATCATAAATCCACAGGTCATTGGATCTCGACAAACACACCGCAAAATAAGATTACATTGGATAGATCTCCAAGAACATCACGGAGAACATGGTATTGAGAATCAAAGAGAGAGAAGAAGCCATCTAGCTAGCTACTAGCTATGGACCCGTAGGTCTGAGGTAAACTAGTCATGCTTCATCAGAAGGGCAATAGAGTTGATGTAGATGCCCTCCGTGATCGAATCCCCCTTTGGCAGGATGCCAGAAAAGGCCCCAAGATGGGATCTCACAGGAACAGAAGGTTGCGGCGGCGGAAAAGTCTTTTCATGGATGCCTCTAGTGGTTTGTGAATATATGTGAATATATCGGCGGCAGAGCTAGGTCAGGGGGTCACCGAGGGGCCCACAAGGTAGGGGGTGCGCCCTCCATCCTTGTGGCCACCTCGTGGCTCTTCTGACTTGATCTCCAAGTTTCTCGAGTGTCTTTTGGTCCAAGAAAAATCATGGCAAAGGTTTTATACCGTTTGGACTCCGTTTGTTATTCCTTTTCCCGAAGCTAAAAAACAAGGAAAAAATAGAAACTGACACTGGGCTCTAGGTTAATAGGTTAGTCCCAAAAATAATATAAATTAGCATATTAGTGCATATAAAACATCCAAAATAGATAATATAATAGCATGGAACGGTAAAAAATTATAGATACGTTGGGGACGTATCAAGCATGCCCAAGTTTAATTCCTGCTCATCCTCGAGTAGGTAAATGATAAAAACAGAATTTTTGATGTGGAATGCTACCTTACATATTTATCCATGTAATTTTCTTTATTGTGGCATGAATGTTCAGATCCATAAGATTCAAGACAAAAGTTTAATATTGACATAAAAACGATAATAGTTCAAGCATACTAAGGCAATTATGTCTTCTCAAAATAACATGGCCAAAGAAAGTTATCCCTACAAAATCATATAGTCTGGCTATGCTCCATCTTCATCACAGAAAATATTCAAATCATGCACAACCCCGATGACATGCCAAGCAATTGTTTCATTCTTTTGGTGTTCTCAAACTTTTTCAACTTTCACGCAATACATAAGCATGAGCCCTAAACATAGCACTATAGGTGGAATAGAATATGGTGGTTGTGGAGAAGACAAAAAGAAGGAGATAGTCTCATGTCAACTAGGCGTATCAACGGGCTATGGAGATGCCCATCAATACATATCAATGTGAGTGAGTAGGGATTGCCATGCAACGGATGCACTAGAGCTATAAGTGTATGAGAGCTCAAAAAGAAACTAAGTGGGTGTGCATCCAACTTGCTCGCTCATGAAGACCTAGGGCAATTTGACGAAGCCCATCGTTAGAATATACAAGCCAAGTTCCATAATGAAAAATTCCCACTAGTATATGAAAGTGACAACATAGGAGACTCTCTATCATGAAGATCATGGTGCTACTTTGAAACACATGTGTGGAAAAAGGATAGTAGCATTGCCCCTTCTCTCTTTTCTCTCATTTTTTGGCTTCTTTGGACACTTTTAGTTTTTTTCCTCACATGGGACAATGCTCTAATAATGAAAATCATCACACTTTTATTTACTTACAACTCAAGAATTACAACTCGACACTAGAATAAAATATGACTCTATTTGAATGCCTCCGGCGGTGTACTGGGATGTGCAATGAATCAAGAGCGACGTGTATAAAAAATGATGAAAGGTGGCTTTGCCACAAATTTGATGTCGACTGCATGATCATGCAAAGCAATATGACAATGATTAAGCGTGACATGATAAATGGAACGGTGGAAAGTTGCATGGCAATATATCTCGGAATGGCTATGGAAATGCCATAATAGGTAGGTATGGTTGCTATTTTGACGAAGGTATATGGTGGATGTATGGTACCGGCGAAAGTTGTGTGGCACTAGAGAGGCTCGCAATGGTGGAAGGGTGAGAGTGCGTATAATCCATGGACTCAACATTAGTCATAAAGAACTCACATAATTATTGCAAAAATCTATTAGTTATCGAAACAAAGTACTACGTGCATGCTCCTATGGGGATAGATTGGTAGGAAAAGACCATCGCTCGTCCCCGACCGCCACTCATTAGGAAGACAATCAAAAAATACCTCATGCTCCAACTTCGTTACATAACGGTTCACCATACGTGCATGCTACGGGAATCACAAACTTTAACACAACTATTTCTCCAATTCACAACTACTCACTATCATGACTCTAATATCACCATCTTCATATCTCAAAACAATCATAAGGAATCAAACTTCTCATAGTATTCAATGCACTTTATATGAAAGTTTTTATTATAGCTCTCTTGGATGTCTGTCATATTAGGACAAAATTCATAACCAAAGCAAATTACCATGTTGTTTAAAAATACTCTCAAAATAATATAAGTGAATCATGAGAGTTCAACAATTTATATAAAAGAAAATCACCGCCGTACTCTAAAAAGATATAAGTGAAGCACTAGAGCAAAATTGCCTAGCTCAAAAGATATAAGTGAAGCACATAAAGTATTCTAATAATTCACGATTCATGCATGTCCCTCTCAAAAGGTCTGTAGGGCAAGGATGATTGTGGCAAACTAAAAAGCAAAGACTCAAATCATAAAAGAAACTCCAAGCAAAACACATATCATGTAGTGAATAAAAATATAGCCTCAAGTAAAGTTACCGATAGACAAATACGAAAGAGGGGATGCCTTACGGGGCATCCCCAAGCTTAGGATCTTGGTTGTCCTTGAATATTACCTTGGGGTTCCTTCGGCATCCCCAAGCTTAGGCTCTTGCCACTCCTTATTCCATAGTTCATCAAATCCTTATCCAAAACTTGAAAACTTCACAACACAAAACTCAACAAAAAATCTCATGAGATACGTTAGTATAAGAAAATAAATCACCACTTATGGTACTGTTGTGAACTCATTCTTTATTTAAACTAGATGGATACCCCGCGCGTTGCTGTGGGACATCTAGTAGGCTTTCAAGTGCAGAACGGAATCATTAAGAAGTTGTTTCCCTTTTCTAAAAATTAAGAAGTTGTTTCTTACAAATAGATAACTGGTTTCTTTTGGGTTGTTCACAAGAAATTGACATGTGGTTAAGTACCCACTAAAAATAACAGAAGCTTTGTGATTTCGTCAATGCAGAGGTTACATAGAAATATAAAAGATGTTCTGATAAACATGAGTATTTGTCAAAAGAAGATGTATCGAGAGGTCATTTAATTTTGCAAGCAGAAGATTGTCATGACACATGAATGGAGTTTTCATTCGGCAAATAGTGTAGAACTGCTGGTAAATCAAGAAAATGAAATTAACTTCTAGCAACGGGTCATCTCCTTAATATTGCTTAAAAAGTATTATCATAAGTATGCACAAAAATTAACTAAAATAAGTGAGGGAGTCCTGGATTAGGGGGTCTCCGGACAGCCAGACTATATCCTTTGGCCGGACTGTTGGACTATGGAGATACAAGATTGAAGACTTTGTCCTGTGTCTGGATGGGACTCTCCTTGGCGTGGAAGGAAAGCTAGGCAATACGGATGTGTAGATCTCCTTCCTTGTAACCGACTCTATGTAACCCTAGCCCACTCCGTGTCTATATAAACCGGAGGGTTTAGTCCATAGGAGAAAATACAATCATACCATAGGCTAGCTTCTAGGGTTTAGCCTCTATGATCTCGTGGTAGATCAACTCTTGTAATACTCATATCATCAAGAACAATCAAGCAGGGCGTAGGGTATTACCTCCATCAAGAGGGCTCGAACCTGGGTAAACTTCGTGTCCCCTACCTCCTGTTACCATCCGCCTTAGACGCACAGTTCAGGACCCCCTACCCGAGATCCGCCGGTTTTGACACAGACATTGGTGCTTTCATTGAGAGTTCCACTATGCCGTCACCGTAAGGCTTGATGGCTCCTTCGATCATCGGTAATGATGCGGTCCAGGGTGAGGTTTTCCTCCCCGGACAGATCTTCACATTTGGTGGCTTCGCACTATGGGGTAATTCGCTTGGCCATCCGCAGTAGATCGAGAGCCACGCCCCTGGCCATCAGGTTAGATTTGGAAACTTGAACTACACTGCCGACATCCGCGGAGACTTGATCTTCGACGGATTTGAGCCCGTGTCAGGTGCGCTGCACAGTCACCACGAGCATGACGTAACTCTGCCGTCGAACAGTATTCGGGCGATCGCATCTGCAACTACTCCGACCGTCAATCCGGAGCAAACCGCGCCATCCGAGAGCGGAGGGATAGACCCCGCCATGGAGGCCGCACTCTCAGTGGCGATAGAGCTGGATACTGACTTCCCCCCTTACGAGAGCCATGTCGCCGAACCACTGGATACGTCTCCGGCCACGGACTCCGAGCCGCCTGCATCCGCGCCCATCGAGTCCGACTGGGCACCGATCATGGAGTTCACCTCCGCGGATATCTTTCAGCACTCGCCTTTCGGTGATGTACTAAATTCATTAAGGTCTCTCTCCTTGTCAGGAGAACCTTGGCCGAACTATGTCCGGCTAGAATGGGATGCGGACAACAAAGAAATTCGCTGCCCACCCACCACCCACTTAGTAGCCACTGTCGACGATTTAACCGACATGCTCTACTTCGACTCCAAAGACATCGATGGTATGGACGATGATGCAGGAGACAAACAGGAACCACCGCCCACAGGGCGCTGGGCCACCACCTCATCATATGATATATACATGGTGGAGACCCCCCCCCCCAAGAAGGCGATGGAGACGAGATAGCGGAGGATGACCCCTCCAAGAAGAAACCCAAGCACCGACGTCAGCGGCGCCGCTCTAAGTCCTGCCACAGCAAAAGTAGTGATACCGGCACAGGAGATAATAACACTCCAGATAGTGCCGAAGACAACCACAACCCCCTCCAGTACGATGTAGAGCGGGAGGATCAACAAGCTAGCCCTCCAAAGCAGTCGGCAGATGGAGAACTGGAGGAGGAAAATTATATGCCTCTCTCCGAAGACGAAGTGAGCCTCGGCGACGAGGAATTTATCGTGCCTGAGGATCCCGTCGAGTAGGAGCGCTTCAAGCGTCGTCTTATGGCCACAACAAATAGTCTGAAGAAAAAGCAACAATAGCGTCAAGCTGATCAAGACTTGCTAGCAGATAGATGGACCGAAGTCCTTGAGGCCGAGGAATATGAACTCGAGCGCCTCTCCAAGATTTACCCAAAACGCAGGTTGCTACCTCACCTAGAGGAGGAAGCATTGAAACCTCCATCAGCAGTGTACGATGCAGCTGACCAGCCACCGCGTGGCCGAGATAGAAAGGCGTTTCAGCCTGAAATTCAGCCTGCACCCTGCCGCCACTCAATCAAAAATACCAAGGCCCGGGGCAACACACGGGACCTGCGAGACGCATTGGACAGCAGGGCAAAACTCGCAAGGTCAATATACGGGTCACGCGCGCGCACCAACACGGGACGATGATCATCGCACCGGATACACCAAAGATAAATCCGGCCAGGCCGAATACAGCAGACAAGACTCGTATGAACTGCGTCGTGATATAGCCCGGCATAGAGGCACCGCACACCCCCTATGCTTCACTAATGAAGTTATGGATCACGAATTCCCGAAGGGTTTTAAACCCGTTAATATTGAATCGTATGATGGTACAACAGATCCCGCTGTATGGATCAAGGATTTCCTCCTTCACATCCACATAGCTCGTGGTGACGATCTACATGCCATCAAGTACCTCCCACTAAAACTCAAAGGACCAGCTCGACATTGGCTGAATAGCTTGCCAGCAGACTCCGTCGGCAGTTGGGAGGATTTGGTAGACGCATTCCTTGACAACTTCCAGGGCATTTATGCGACCACCAGGTGCTGATGACTTGAGCCATATAACCCAGCAGCCAGGGGAATCGGCCAGGCAATTCTAGGCACGGTTCTTGACCTAGAAAAACCAAATTGTTGACTGTCCGGATGCAGAGGCCCTAGCGGCATTCAAGCATAACATCCGCGATGAGTGGCTTGCCCGCCACCTTGGCCAGGAGAAGTCGAAGTCTATGGCAGCCCTCACGACACTCATGACCCGCTTTTGCGCGGGCGAGGATAGCTGGCTGGCTCGCAGCAACAACACATCAAGGAATCCGGGCACTTCGGATACCAAAGATGCCAACGGCAGACCACGTCGTAAGAGACCAAAGTGCCGTAACAACGGCGATAACAACGATGATACGGCAGTCAATGCCGGATTCAGAGGCTCTAGATCCGGTGAACGGAAAAAGCCATTTAAAAGAAGTACTCCGGCTCCGTCCAGTTTGGATCGCATACTGGATCGCTCGTGTCAAATCCACGGCGCCCTCGACAAGCCAGCCAATCACACCAACAGAGAATGTTGGGTGTTCAAGCAGGCCGGCAAGTTAAATGCCAAAAACAAGGACAAGGGGCTGCACAGTGATGACGAGGAGGAGCCCCGGCCGCCGAACACGGGAGGACAGAAGGGGTTCCCCCCATAGGTGAAGACGGTTAACATGATATACGCAACCCACATTCCCAAGAGGGAGCAGAAGCGTGCACTAAGGGACGTCTATGGGATAGAGCCCGTCGCCCCAAAGTTCAACCCATGGTCTGCTTGTCCGATCACCTTTGATCGCAGGGACCATCCCACTACTATCCGTCATGGCGGATCTGTCGCACTCGTCCTAGACCCCATCATCGATGGATTTCACCTCACCCTAGTCCTTATGGACGGCGGCAGCAGCCTGAACCTGCTCTATCAGGATGCGGTGCAAAAAAGGGTATCGATCCCTCGAGGATCAAACCCACCAAAACCACCTTTAAGGGCATCATCCCAGGTGTAGAGGCCCATTGCATGGGCTCAATCACACTGGAAGTGGTCTTCGGATCACCGGACAACTTCCGAAGCAAGGAGGTAATCTTCGATATCATCCCGTTTCGCAGTGGCTATCACGCACTGCTCGGACGAACAACATTTGCAAAATTTAATGCAGTACCGCATTACGCATACCTCAAGTTCAAGATGCCAGGACCTAGGGGGTCATAATAGTAAATGGAAACATATAACGCTCGCTCCGCACGGAAGAGCACACTGCGGCCCTCGCAGCAGAAGCACAAAGCAGCCTTTTAAGGCAAACCACTAATTCAGCGTTCCAACCCTCGGACACCTTCAAGCGAGTCCAGAGTAAACTGCAACAGGATCGCCTGGCATGTTCAGAGCTCGCTTAGCAATTCGGCCCCCGTCCCAGTCCTAGCCAAGCAACGAAATCCATGCCGCGCGTACATAATTATGCACTAAAAATACCATGGATATAGGCAGGGGCACGATCAGGGCACATCCCGCAATGTGGCTTAACCGCCCTAGGGGCTGTATACCTTTCTCATTTCTTTTCTCTTTCAGGGCCTAACTCTCTGGAAGCCCTTTTCGGCAGTACAATTGCCGGACACATTACGGGAAGGAACAACCAAGGCGGCAAGAAGCTAAGATGTACACGGGAACCCTCAGATGGTCTCTAATATTAATCGATATACCCTCTTTCTACTATCCATACACAGCTTGCCCTTGGATAGGACATGTCAAATAGTCCCACTTTCTGCTTATTGCACTACTTGTACTAGTACGCTTCGACGTATTATTTAAATAACAATGCATAGCATTAGTCTATTATTGCATTATTTATCCTTTTTTCTTATATGTCCATTCACGACAATCCGCACCCGCACATTCAGGTCTCGTCAGTACGCCAGGGGCTTCCGTTTACCCCATAATACGGCGCGAGAAGTTCGAACACTTTTGACAGTGCGGCACCCCGAACTTATAGCACTATATGCATCATCTCTGAATCATGACTTGGGTCAATAGTTGGGTTTGCTAGGCTCCCATGCTTTGGTACCTTACGTTCCGCTATATCGGCTAAGGTAGCAGTGGGAGAACTACTGCGATTGTGTCCCGGTTCTTCCGGACGAGCACCTCAGTAGAGAAAGTCGAAAACTGTCTGTCATGATAAGGCGAGAGACTGGTCGCTATTCGAGAGGTCTCAAGTCCTTAAAGACTTTTTCCTCTTCGGGCGAGGAGTCAGCCTTGTCCAGCTTAGGCGTGTATAGCACCCAAATTTGGCCTACCGAATACTGGGGGCTTCGCCAAAATTTAAAATTGTAGACTTCTATGGCTAAGTGTGAGTGATAAAGCCTCATAGTCCGATTGCCTGGTTCGTTGCGTTGAACACCTCCCTTGATGGACCCAAAATTGGGGTAAAGAGTGCTCAGGTTTATCCTGAACACCCCAGTACTAGTTACATGGGGGAAGAAGCCGACGACTGGCCAACTCTCAGATTTTATAAACAGCCGCACAGAAGGTAATATTTTAAATTAGAAAAGCGTTGCATAGCGCAGATGAACTCATTTCACATTACAACATCACATGAACATGTTCATTCAAAAATTACATCCTTGGTGAATTCATCTGCCACAAGGCGGGAACCCTTCAGGACACTCTCATAATACATCTCGGGGCAGCTATGCTCCTTGCCCTCCGGCGGCCCCTCCTTCACCAGCTTCTCGGCGTCCAGCTTCGCCCAGTGCACCTTCGCCCGGGCAAAAGCCCTGCGTGCACCCTCGATGCAGATGGACCACTTGATGACTTCAAGCCGTGGGCAGGCATCCACAAGCCATCTCACCAGACCGAAGTAGCTGCCGGACAGGGGCTCGCAGGGCCACATCCGGACTATAAGGCCCCACATGGCCTATTCGGCCGCCTTGTGAAGCTCGACCAGTTGCTTCAGCTGGTCGCTCAAGGGCATTGGGTGTTTGGTCCCAGTATACTGAGACCAGAACAACTTTTCCGTCGAGCTCCCCTCCTCAGCTTGGTAAAACTCTGCGGCATCCAGTACACTGCGGGGAAGATCTGCGAACGCTCCTAGAGAGCTCCGAAATCGGGTAAGAAAAAGGAAAGTTTCCTTCGCATGCTTGCTTTGCATAATGAATTCCTTACCCGCTGCTATCTTCTTCACCGCATCAATCTCCTGGGGGGCCTTGTGGGCTTCAGCCTTGGCGCTGCGAGCGCTTTCGAGCGCCTTCTCAAGCTCGGACTCTCGCATCTTAGAGTCAAGCTCCAATGACTCGTGTTTCTTGGTGAGAGCCTCAAGCTCTTGCTGCACCTCGCCTACTCGGGCTTCTTGCTTTTCCCGCTCAAGGCGCTCCTTGGCCTCTTTGTTTTTGGCCTCGGACAGCGCCTTCTTCAGGGTCTCCACCTCGGTCATGGCCCCTGGCACATTCACGATGATCCTATTATTTTACAACCGAACTTATTTTTAAAAGCGTAGACAAGGTATTGCTTACCTTTGCTCTCCTCGAGCTGCCTCTTGGTAAGGCTGAGCTCGTTCTCGGACTGCTTCAGGTCCTACTTCAGTGCAGAGACCTCCGCAGTACATGCGGCAGCAGCCAGCAGTGAAGCCTGCACATACACATAGATATATTCTGATTAGACTCCTGAGTCATTATTTGATCCTTTATTCGGCCTTTCTTCTCAAACGCCGAACAGAGCATCAGGGGCTACTATTTATGCGGTAATATTTTCTTATATTTTGATTGCTTACCTCAAAGCCTGTTAGGAGGCTGGCGCAAGCTTCGGTCAGTCCGTTTTTGGCGGACTGAACTTTCTCGATCACCACACTCATGATAGTGCGGTGCTCTTCGTTGATGGAAGCGCCGCAAAGTTGTCTGGTGCCTCTGGATGGACAGAGGACACCGGCACGGGCGGCTTGCCCCCCTTCACAGGGGGCCGCCCGCTGGAGTCCGAAACCACCGAAGATTCCGGTGCAGTGTTCGGCTGGGGGCCGAACCTAGAGCCCATGGGAGTCTTGCTCCCTTTGCGCCCAGGGTCCGGAAGGTCGCCTTGAGGCACCCCCAGGACTACCTCCCCTTGGCTCGGTGCCTTTTGAGACAACACCTTGGCGTTGTCCGTAGGGCGAGGGGTGGAGGCGATCGGAAGAGAACCGTTGTTCATATCTGACGAGTCCAATGAACCTCTCGACGAAGACACATCGAGATGAGCTCGAGACGGACTGCATAATCATGTTCGGCATGAGGAGAAGTAGTGCAATAAAACATACCATGAATTGCTATGGTGTCCGGATACTTACGACTTCGCCAGGGGCTTGACCCTGGGTAGCCACTCGTCGCCGCTGTAGGCGGCCGTCGTGGAGCAGTCCGGAGGGAGGGTCCTTCCCTTCTTAGACCCTTCGGCCACCCCGGTTGGGTCGGCCTTCCTTTTCTTGTCTCCCCCGGCTGGGGGGGAGAACTTTCCTCCTCCTCCTCCTCCTCGCTTTCGTGGGAGGAGTGTGCGTTGGAGTCATCGGACGATGAATCTGATACAACCTTGCGCCGGAGACCCTTTCGGGTCCCCGTGGCCTCCTTCTTGGTCTTCTTCACCAGCACCTCGTAAGGTGCCGGAGCCAGCATCTCCGTTAGGAGAGCATCTGCGGGATCTACAGGCAGGGGGGCTAGGCAATTGAGCTGCTCCATTGTCTTTATCCAGTCCTGTTAATGGCATGAGAGCTTAGATCCCGCACATCATTTAACTGGGTCAAATAAATACCCTGTGAGATACAAAAACTTACCGAATTGGCATGGCGCTTTGTGCTGAATCTCCGGCCCTCCGTGAGGGAAGGAGGTACCTCAGCGCACTTGAATAGCACCCTCCAGACGTCCTTGTGCATCATGTCGTAGAGCTCTCGCAACGTCTGGTGCTGGGCCGGGTTGAACTCTATCACATCCCTAGTTCTGGTATGCTCAAGGCTAGCTAGTCATGTGTGCATCATGTTTAAATTTCATTTAAATTTGAAATGGGGATTTGTAAAACCCTCAGAACCATTTTTGGAAATGACCCAGATAAAAATTGCTCCAAAAAGGTCCAAGAAAATGTTCATGTTGCTCTCTGAAAATATTGGACAGAGATAAAAATCAAACCAATATTTTAGGAGCTCACAAATATTTATTTTGGCCATTTGGAATTAGTCCGATATTTATTTGCTTTGGATATATATTGTTATATATATATATATATATATATATATATATATATATATATAATATTGTCCAAAAATTATGCCAGTAGTTGAGGAGCTCTGGAATAATACCACTAGCCCCTACAAAAATTGGCATAAGTAAATAAAATGATTTAGTATTTTACTAAATCATAAACAAATGTTAGAAAATAGAAAACAGAAAACAACAGAAAGGGAAATACTTACCTGGGCCTCCTACCTGCCAGCCCAGCGGCCTAGCAGGCCAGCCCGGCAAGCTGGCCGATGCCAGTCGTCCCCTTCCTCGCGCCGGGAGGACAGGGGCACGCGCTCGCCGCCGCGCGCATGGGCGCCACGCCACCAGCCTGCCTGCGTGCCCTCCCCCTCGATGCTCTGGCCTCCCTGGATGATGCAACGCGCCGCCCCGTTCCCCTCTCACTCTCTCGTGCCCATTCCTCTCCTCTCCCTCGCTCTCTCTCACCGCGCCCGAGCGCTACCGTCACCGCCGTTCGCCATAGCCGCAGCCACCGCCTCCCCCTCGCCTCTCCGACAAGCCCGAGAGCTTCGCCGCATCTCCATCTTCCTCTCCGTCAAGCCACAAGACGCCGGACGCCCTGTGGAGCCGCCGTCGCCATCGTCTTCCTCCTCGGACGCTGCCGACCGCCGACTCCGATTCACCGTCTTCAGCGCCTCCCCGAGCCCACTGGCCTGCTCAGCAACTCCGCCGTGAGCTCCTCTCCGCTTCCCCCTGCTTCCCCTCTCTTCTCCCCCTTGTTCCCGCGTCGTAGCCGTGGTTTCCACCCCGGCCGAAGCCATCGCCGCCGTGATCTTCGCTCCGGCGAGCTCCGGCCACCCCTCCTCCTCCTACCTACCCCACTAGATGCGGGAGAGCACGGGCTACGCCCCGGTGCTCCCAGCCGCCACCCCCGCGCCCTGTAGCGTGGACGCCGCCACGTCCAGAGGTCGCCACCGACGACCCTAGCCGGCCTGACATGCGGGCCCGGCCTGCCAGGTGATTAGCTTAAGGCTAATCACCGTTTAACTAATCCTGACACTGACAGTGGGCCCGGCGCCCTCTAATCCTAATTAGACCAATAAATCCCTCTGTTAACTAACTGAGTAACTGACGTGTGGACCCCACATGTCAGGTTTGACCTAGTCAGCGCCGTTTACCGCTGACGCAGTGCTGACGTCATGCTGACGCAGTTATTCATTTTCTGGAATTATTTTAAAACAGGAAATTCCAGAAAATGTTCAAAACTTCAAAAATTCATATAAATTCAACCGTAGCTCAGATTGAAATAATTTATATATGAAAAATTATCAGAAAAATGCAATCTATCCATCTGTACCAGTTTCGTGCATGAGAAATCAAGTTATACCTGCTGTATATATGAAAACATATGAATGGCATTTATAAAGGCTTAATTTAGAGTTGCATTTGAACCCTTGGTTCAAATGGACCTCTTCCAAACAGAATGCTAGATGCATTAGCACAAACCACATCACATATTCATGCATCATATTGCTGCATATGCTTGTGTTTGATTGTCGACACCGTTCCTTCTCGATAGGTCTTTGCTCCGGAGACCGATCCAGAGTACCTGTCAGAGGAGCAGTGCCCCCCCTGTTGATCTACCAGGCAAGCAAACCCCCCTTGTTCATTCCGATACAATCCCACTCTCTCGCTCCTGCTCTCTTTCATTGCATTAGGACAACAATGATTCAACTTCTACTTTATGCTGCGGTAGTTGAACCCATTCCTCTGCATGACCTGTCATTGCCACAGTAAATAGTTGAAACCCACTAGCATGTGTAGGAGTTGATTGAGCCATGTTGTGTTCCTACCATGCCATGCCTGCTATTGCTTAGAGTTGTGTCAGGTCTGATTCATTGGGAATGGATTGGAGTGTTATGATATGTTCTGATGCTGAGAGTTAAGTGTGTGAACACGATTTGGTAAAGGTAGCGGCGAGAGGCCATGTAGGAGTACATGGTGGGTTGTCTCACTGGAGCCGTCCTTAAGCACTGAGTTCTGTGTATGTTGTCCAATGACTAGCTACTACCACATATTGGAATGCTTAAGTGCCCCTCTCGACTTATTAACCAACTTGATCTCTGTCCAGGAGTTGCAATTAGTTTCTGGTGTTTGTAGGTAGTGCTATTTTTCTACCGAGTGACACCCGGCAGGGTGGGCTTGGGACAGACTAGGCACACGTGGCCCGGTGTACCGAGTGGCACCCGGTTGGTGGGCTCGGGAACCCTGTACACATCGTTTGGGGCCGTGAGAGACACCCCGGCCGGATCTCCTTGCGGATGGAACCCGAATAGGCGATAAACCTGGACTAGAGTCTTGTGTGGTTAGTCAGGTCGTGGCCGACACCCTCGCCAGGCTTCCGCTTGAAGGTTTCCGAGATACATGACGTGTACGTGGTGATAAGTGGTGAGAGCGTGTGTGAGGAAGTACACCCCTGCAGGGTTATCATGATCTATTCGAATAGCTGTGTCCTTGGTTATGGACTTCTTGGATGCTTACGTGGTACATAGACAACTTAAAGTGGATACTCTAAAATGCTCAAGACAAGTGTGAGTGCTATGGATGGCCTTCTCGTAGTGAGACGGGGATGAATCCATAGTAGTGTATTGATGTGGTGATTAGTGGACTCGTGTGCGCTGCTTCACCTCAAAGAAGTTTCTCGTAGTCGTAGAACAGGATAGCCACTGGTCAAAGCTGGCTTGCTGTAACTAAACCCCACATTACCTTCTTGATACTAATGCATGTATGATAGGATCTGATGTAAGACTTGCTGAGTACCTTTGTACTCACGTTGCTTTATTTATGTTTTTGCAGCGGAGACTTCGGTCTTACTAGTAGTTCCGCTTGGACTTCGACGAGTAGCTTGTTACCTCAGCTACGATCTTGTACCCTTGGGAGGGTCTTGTAGATAGTCAGGCTTCTCAGCCTTTTTCTTTTGTAGTTGTCTGTACTCAGACATGTAATGCTTCCGTTGCTTGTATGCTCTGAATGTTGGGTCAAGTGACCCCTGTTTGTATTTAATGCTATGTGGCTCTTCTAGGCCTTTATCTATATGAGTTTGTGTTATGTTGTGATGCCATGTTGTACGGCACATACTTGCATGTTATGCGTACGTGTAACGTGTATTGCTATGTGTGGGATCCGACAATCTAGTTGTTTATCCTCGGCAGCCTATCATATGGGGAAATGTAGTCTAGTGCTTTCTGAGCGATAGTAGTCCGCTACAGCCCGGTTCACCGGAGTCCTGCTAGCCCAGCACTACTGCTTGGAACACTTGACTGGCCGGCATGTGTTTCACTTCGTTCCTGTGTCTGCCCCTTCGGGGAAATGTCATGCTGTGACATCCGGAGTCCTGCCTAGCCTGCTACAGCCCGGGTTACCGTAGTCCTGTTAGCCTAGTGCTACAGCCCGGATTCACACGTTGATGACCGACATGCTCGATGTGATTGATGTATGCCTGTCCTCATGGGTTAGTGCCGCTTTGGATTCACAACTAGCCATGTCGGCCCGGGTTCTTGTCATATGGATGCTAGCGACACTATCATATACATGAGCCAAAAGGCGCAAATGGTCCCGGGCCAGGTAAGGTGGCACCCGTGGGAATACCGTGCGTGAGGCCGCAAAGTGATAGGTGTGTTACATGCTAGATCGGTGTGACTTAGGATCGGGGTCCCGACAACTTTGGTATCAGAGCCAGACTGCCTGTAGGATTTCCAAGCCAACCTGGTCGAAGTTGAGTCTAGAAATTCTTTAGTTATGTAAGGGAATTGATTGTGGAAGGGAACGTAAGGCTCTTTTTACTCCTTATATCTCATGCCCTTCTGATCTGAGTCATCCTATCTTCCTACGGGGTTAAGGAACTAGGCTTCCTCTTCTATCTATCAGGATCACGTGTTACTACTCCATAGTCTCTTAGGATTGGTTGATCAGAGTCATATCCCAGTTCGAGTACTTCCGGTGTAGTTTGTTTAGTAATATCTCAGAACCTTGAGTGATGATGTTGAGTATGGTGCTACCCCGTCTTTTGCAGAATGTCTCATTTTGAGCATTTTACTACCGTTATGCTGCCGGAATTGTCCTAGGAGCTTGAGAGATACTAAATTCTTGTGCTACCTTCTGCATCCTATAGTTGGTGCTGAATCCATCCTTGTTTTCCTTGGTTTCATTCTTCAGGATGTTGCCGGTTAATCGAAGTTCTGTTGCTCGTAGCCGGAACCACGGAGATGGTAGGGATGAGGATCCTCCCGACCAGTCTTCGTTGGCAGAGTTCATGTTAGAGATGGAGAGGAACAAGCATGAGTCTAACCGCTTGTTAGCACGTATTGAGGAGAACACCTCCCATTAGCACAAAGAGTTTGTGTCCATCCATGATTTCATTGGTCTGAAACCACCTACCTTCCATCATTCCATTGAACCACTCAATGCAGATGACTGGCTCCGTAGTATCACACACAAGCTGCGTTCGGTGAACATAGCTGAAAGTAACAAGGTCACCTACACTGCATATCACCTGGAAGGTCCTGCTAGTCTTTGGTGGCAGAACTATGAGGCTATGCTTCAAGCTGGCCAGATACCTACCTGGAAGGATTTCACGGAGGCTTTTCGTGAGCATCACATTCCTCAAGCCCTCATTGACCGCAAGAGAGAAGAGTTCTGTAGTTTCACACAAGGTAAGGTGGCACCCGTGGGAATACGGTGCGTGAGGCCGCAAAGTGATATGATGTGTTACATGCTAGATCGGTGTGACCTAGGATCGGGGTCCCGACAAACCCCCACAAATTGAATGCCCGTCGTTGACACGGGAGAATCCGGCGGAAGAGCATGACCTGGACCATGTTGACGAGCTTGATTTTCTTGCTCATCATGTTCCTGATGTAGGTCTGGAGTCCTATCAGCTCTACCGAAGAACCCCAAGACAGGCCCTTCTCTTTCCAGGAAGTGAGCCGCGTGGGGATTCCGGATCGAAATTTGGGGGCCGCCACCCAGTTTGTGTCGCGCGGCTCGGTGATGTAGAACCACCCCGATTGCTACCCCTTTTTGGTCTCCACATAGGAGCCTTCGAGCCAGGTGACGTTTGGCATTGTACCCACCATGGCGCCTTCGCACTCTGATTGCTGGCCAACCACCACCTTCGGTTTAACATTGAAGGTCTTCAGCCGCAGGCCGAAGTGGGGCCTGATGCGGAGGAAGGCCTCGCACATGACGATAAACGCCGAGATGTTGAGGATGAAATTGGGGGCCAGATCATGAAAATCCAGCCCATAGTAGAACATGAGCCCGCGAACAAACGGGTGGAGGGGAAATCCCAGTCCGCGGATGAAGTGGGTAAGAAAAACTACCCTCTCATGGGGTTCGGGCGTGGGGATGAGCTTCCCTGCATCTGGCAACCGGTGTGCGATATCCACGGCCAGATATCCGGCTTCCCGTAACATTGTGATGTTCTCTTCTGTGACGGAGGAGACCATCCACTTGCCTCCTGCTCCGGACATGCTTCGAGTGGTTTGAGAGGAAGGACGCGAACTTGGGCGCTGGAGCTCGAGTGTGCGAGAATGGGTAAGCAAGGAGGAAGAAGGCGTGGGTAAAAAAGGGTGAATCCTTGTCCCTTTATAGGGGCGGAAGAGGTGATGCACCTCCCCACTTGCCTGGTAAAATCGCTTATTCCCCAAATGCCGTAATTGATGGCACGGTTGGGTTACCCACGTCTGTATCGATGAGAATCCTGTAATAAGGGGGAAACGATCTCTGCTTTGACAAGACGTGTCAAGAAAACCGCCTCGCGTTATGTGCGGTGCTGGTTGAGAAAAATGGTTCGAATAATGACCGGGCCATGGCGTGATGTCATGCTGTCGAACGTGTCAGCAGATTGGATTTGTGGAAATATTATTCTCTCTACGGTAGTATGTGGAACTTATTTTGCAGAGACGGACACTATCCTTGTGTTCAAAATCTTACATGGAGTATTCGGAGGAGGAACCCGCCTTGCAATGCCGAAGACAAAACTGCGCGCCGGACTCATCATCATTGAAGCCTGGTTCAGGGGCTACTGAGGGAGTCCCAGATTAGGGGGTCTCCGGACAGCCATATATCCTTTGGCCAGACTGTTGGACTATGAAGATACAAGAATGAAGACTTCGTCACGTGTCCTGATGAGACTCTCCTTGGCGTGGAAGGCAAGCTAGGCAATACAGATGTGTAGATCTCCTTCCTTGTAACCGACTCTGTGTAACCCTAGCCCCCTCCGATGTCTATATAAACTGGAGGGTTTAGTCCGTAGGAGAAAATACAATCATACCATAGGCTAGCTTCTAGGGTTTATCCTCTACGATCTTGTGTAGATCAACTCTTGTAATACTCATATCATCAAGAACAATCAAGCAGGACGTAGGGTATTACCTCCATCAAGAGGGCCCGAACCTGGCTAAACTTTGTGTCCCCTGCCTCCTGTTACCATCCGCCTTAGACGCACAGCTCGGGACCCCCTACCCGAGATCCGCCGGTTTTGACACCGACAATAAGCTACTAAGTCATATGCACAAAAAGAAATCCAAATGAGCTACTAAGTCTAGCTTGTGAGTTATTGATGCTTTCTTAAACTATGTCGGTATTTCCCCAAAGAGGAAGGGATGATGCCGCACAACAATGGTTGGTATTTCCCTCGGTGATGAGACCATGCTTATCGAACCAGTAGGAGAACCACGCAACACTACCTGAATGACACCTGCACAAAAATAACAAATACTCGCAACCCGACGTATTAAAGGGGTTGTCAATCCCTTTCGGGCATCAGCGCCAGAAATTGGAAAATGGACGTGAGAAACTTGTAAGAAATTGATAGATAGATCTCCAAATAAAATAAAGTGCAGCAAGGTATTTTTGTATTTTTTTGGTTTAATAGATATGAAAATAAAAGCAAGTAAAAATAGATCGCGAAGGAAAATATAATAAAGAAGAGACACAGGGACCATAGATTGCACTAGTGGCTTGTCTCGAGAAAAATAGCAAATGGTGGGTAAACGAATTACTGTTGGCCAATTGATAGAACTTCAAATAATCATGACGATATCCAAGCAATGATCATTATATAGGCATCACGTCCAAGATTAGTAGGCCGACTCCTGCCTGCATCTACTACTATTACTCCACACATCGACCGCTATCCACACTACAAAAAAAATACACATCCGTGATGATACGTGTTTGTCACAGTGGGTCGCGTTTTCTGTCATGCATGTACATCCATGACGATTTTATGACAGAATCAAGATAGTCATACCTGTGCTGTCATAGAAGTGTTCCATGACATTACCAAAATTATCATCACGGAAGTGTCCACTTCCATGATGATAAATCGCGCGTCACAGAAGTGCTTTCGTCAAGGGTGACCGACACGTGGCATCCACCGTAACGGAACGCTGTTAAGCTATCGGGTCGGGTTTTGAATCCGATAACCCATTAACAGCCCCGACAATGGGGATTTTCCACGTGTAAAATCATCATTGGTTGGAGGAAACACGTGTCGGCTCATCGCTGGGACAGATGTCATCCACTCATTGGACAGAAGGCACCTATGATATGTCGACACATGGCACGGCCCAACATAGGCCCATTCCTGTGAAAAGGCCAACCCGTTTGACTTGGTCAAAAGGTGGCAGGCCGTCCCATGGAAAGCATGTTGACGGCATGTTCGCATATAGCCCATTTACAGCCCGCTAACCCAAGGCCCGTTACACCCTATTCAAATTAGGCCCAGTAGCGTCATCTGGGCCATCCAATATGATTCCAGCCGGTTTTCACTTCTGGCCCATGTATGGCCCATGACGTCTCTCGGCCCATATGAGGCCCTATGTAACTCTTGGCCTATTAACGGCCCGTGGTGAAACTGGCCCATAACAAATAGTGTATCACTTTACACCCATTAACGGCCCGTGGTGAAACTGGCCCGTAAAGAACAGTGTATCACTTTATACCCATTAACGACATGTTATTCCGTTGGGCCATTTCCAGCCCATGTTATCTTTCGGCCTTCTCAGAGCCCATTTATTCTTGGGCTATTTTCCAGCATTCGTTTACTTACGGGCTGTTACTGTCATTTTCTGCTTGTGGGCCAAATTCAGCCCGTGGTTACAGTCGGCCCGTTTGTGGTCCGTTAATACGTTGGGCCATTTTCATAACGTCATCAAATACGGCCTATTAACGATGGCCCGTTATGGTCGGCCCATGAACGGACGATTCCAACTCTAGCCCGTTTACGGCCAGAATGCGGTATGTTTGGCCCATGTTTGGCCAATCGATCATACGGCCTGTATAAGGCCCATTGTTTCTACGGCCCGTAGAAGGCCCATTGTTTCTACAGCCGTAGAAGGCACACTATTTCTACGGCCTGTAGAAGGCCCACTATTTATACGGCCCGTAGAAGGACCACTGTTTCTACAGCCCGTAGGAGGCCCGGTGTCACTACAGTAAATATTAGCCCATGGTTATTGTGGCCTAGTTTTAAAAAATAGGTTATTGCAGCCACTAGCAAACCGCAAAAAAAGAACTGCACTGACTACAAGCAAACAAATAAATAAGCAAGCAACTTACACTAGGCTATCACGGCTATTACACATATTACATCCACTGGGCATCAAAGTTCGCCACCAGTGCAAATATAGGGAACACAGCAGCATATAAACACCGTAGCAAAACAAGTCCAGAACTGAAACCACTTCAGAAGAGCTCAAGAAACAATATCCTGGGTACCCATAATGCTGGCAAGATGCTTAGCAAGCTTATTAATTTTCTCTTGTTTAGCGCTTAAGTCCTCCAACGCTTGTTGTTGCACCAGAAAGTATGCATCTGAATTCTGCAGGGACTTCCTTAGTCCTTCGGCTTCCTGTCGCATAACATCTGATCGATGTCTTTCAACTTGAAGTTGAGAATCAAGAAGCCGAACTGATTCAGGCAACGAGTTCGAAGAGTTGGTGCCAACAGTGGTAGCCAGTAACTCGAACACTACATCAAGACAAGATTTTGGGGTTGTCTCAGTGTCTTCAATATAGTTTTTATCAGCTTTCTTGGAGACCAACTGGGATGTCTCACTATCTTGAACCTTATTTGCATTACTTCCTTTACCATTGCATAACAGGGTACTCTTCTCCAATATTTTATCCGCGTTCTAAGAGAGAAACAAACAAACACATCTCAGGTTTACAATGTAGTATATCAAACTCATTTTGGTAAACCAGTTCAGTAGTAAGGTGGACAGGATAACAGCATGAAACAAACATATATCTATGTAGTATGGTCACTGCATGGTCTATATCATTCTAGTTTATGTTGCCAAATCAAGATAGATATAGTTCGAATCATATCTATTTAAGACAAAGCAGCATAGACAGAATATAAGTGTGGGAAACTACACAGCAATAACAACACTTGTAATGTGCATGGCATGAGAACATAACTGTTTATTCAATTGAAACTAAAATCAACATATAGCAAGTTACAACAGCAAACGGCCAAACACGTTGAAGAAACAGGTTTAAAACATACTTGTTGCGCCATTGGAGTTTCAATTGCATCCTTCAAATTTGAAATTAGTTGGTATCAGTAAATACAATGATGCAAGAGCAAAGTAGTATGAACCATAGCTACGGAACCTGACCTGAGAACAATTCTTCTTCTGCTTTAAGCATTGACTTCTGTTTCGGAGTGGTGGTCCTTGTGATTTGGGCACTGCAGTTGCCTTACTAACTGCTCGTGTTTGGGTGCTCTGTGGTGGAGACGGTGCTGTGTCAACGGGAACTGGGTGTCTATCTGCTGGGGTTGGGGTTAGAAGGGGTGTAGCTGGTTCTCTGTCCAACTTGGTAGGGGTACAATCTGCATGAGTGTGGGTTATGTTTGGTGGGGCTGGTTCTTGGGCAAGTACAACCGTGGTTCTATCTGCATCGACAGGTAGCACGATCTTTTTTGAAGACCATGTTTTTACTCCCACAGATACTTCCATCACTCCCTCCAATTGAAATGGCTGATAAACAAGAAAAGTAATTGAATTTACATACATTATAAGATATACATGTGCAATGGATAGTAGGGAAGAAAACAGGGCATGAAATAATTCACATTTATGTTGTCTAAGCAAACAGAATAGCAGGACATAATTTCACATATATGATGGCTAATTAAACAGGATAGCATGACACAATTTCACATGTATGATGGCTAACTAAACTGGACAGAATGACATACTTCAAAATATGATGACTATGTAAACAAGATGACATGATATAACTATACGATGTGTCTATTAAAGTGGTTTGCATGCCATAAATCACAAACATGTCGTCGATGGAAACATGACGGCATGATATAATTCACGGATAGAATGACATAATTTAAAACATGATGACTATGTAAACAGGATGAGATGATATAACTATATTATGTCTTTAGAAAATGGGTTGGCATGCCATAATTCAGATACATGCTGTCTATGTAAACATCATGGCATGACATAATTCAAATATATGATTTATATACTAAGGAAGTGAGCAGAGGGCAATTGCATATATGATGTGTCAACTAAGGATATGGCATTCAATATTGTGTATATGATGTAAAAACTAAGCATTGCAATACAACATATGCATTATATGAGTAATATAACCCTGCCAAGTTTAAGCATACACCTCAGGGGGATAATAGGACTGGTCATCTGCCTCTGAATCCTCCTATGAAGAGCTATCTGTAACCAGCAAGATATCTTCTTCAGCAGGTAGCATTGTCTGCTCTAAAGACCTTGTTTTCACTCCAGATTTCTCCATCACCAATTCAAATGGCTGATGCACCGGAAGAGCAGTTGAATATACAAACATTGTCGACAAAAGCAATGAGAAATACAAAAAAAGGACGGCATGATATAATTGACATATATGATGCTTGCCTAAACAGCATGGCATTGCATGATTCACATACATAATGCCTTGCGACAAGATAACATTGCATAATTCACATATATAATGTCTTGCAACAAGATGGCATTGCATAATTCACATATATGTTAATTAGACACTAAACAGGTGGCATTCACACAAAGCATGTCTAAACTAAGCAAATGACATAGCAATGCAAGATACCATATGCACGATATGAGCAACATAACCCTGCCAAGTTAGGGCATGCACCTCGGGGGGAAATATGACTGGTCATCTGTCTCTGAATCCTCCTCTAAGGAGCTATCGGTAACCAACAAGACATGCGCTTCGTCAGATAGCATTGTCTGCTCTGAAGACCTTGTTTCCACTCCAGATTTTTCCATGACCGTGCCGAATGGCTGATGCATAGGAAGAGTAATTGAATGTAATAAAATTGTTGACAAATTAACACATAATAAAAAAATGATGGCATGATATAATTCACATATAAGATGACTAGCTAACCAGGGTGGCATTGCAAAATTCACATATATGATGCCTGGCTAGACAAGATGGCATTGCATGATTCACATATACGATAAAGAAACTAAACAGATGGCATTGACACAAAGCATGTCTAAACTAAGCAGATGACATATTTAATGTATACAGTAAGCAATGCAAGGCACCATATGCATGATATTACGAACATCAGCATGCCAAGTTAGAGCGAAGAGCTCATGGGTAAATAGGAGTGGTCTTCTCCTTCTGAATCCCCTCAGAACAGTTATCTTCCTCTTGATTACGATCCGAAATGGGTGGAGGGGGGCTGCCTTTGCACCCACCATGGAACGATGTCTGCATGAAATTTTATTGCCACGCAAGGCTCGTCTCTTTTGCTCTACATGATCATTTCCATTGTGTACAATAACTGGCATGCATAGGAATAAAACATAGTGAGATTATCTAAGGAGTGCATGCACAAATCCAAAGTGATGGTAGCAAACTGTGGATAGACCCAAAACCAATGATAGCAGGCAGATAATAGCTAGTTAAAAATACAGATAATGGCTCCTTTAATGTTTGTTTGCACCAAATGTGAAACTCATAGTAAACATCGGAGATTAACCAGATAGTAGACAGATAGTACTGATTGCTGGCCCAATATGTACCCCACAACCATTTAAAAACTCAAGTTTCAGCATTAGTTTGGACCTGACTCAGAGTCTAATAGGTGAACACGACGATAATGTAGCATGTCATCATATTAAACGACACATAACGTAAGCAGACACGGAAGAGTGTGACCTCTCTTGCGGACCCGTGTAGTCCTCAAGGTCATCTGCTCAGTTGATGATGGTAATGCAGTTGTCGTGGCTGCCGGCGGCGGGGAAGAAGATCTGAGGCGGCAAAAGACAGTCTGGAGAGCGGATCCCTGCTGTGGTGAACCCTTCCATCGTTGGAGCAGCTGAGCTGGGGTGGAACACAGCGCCGTAGGAGCAGGACAAACCACACAAGGTTTTCTTTGACACATATCTGTAACAGAATTAATTGAGTAAGGGCTTGTTTGAATTTGAGGATTCTAACAATGCAAGGATAGGAAATAGATAGGAATAGGATAGGAATGCGCGTGCAAAACAGAGAATTTAAAAACACAGGATTTCTGCCAATCTGGGTGTTTGATTCACAACAATTGGAAGATCACAGGATGCAAAAAAGCATGGTGAGATTAAGTCAAACCACAAGAAAATGTGCGGTTATAATGCTATTATGCTACTATCTCTTAGTCTTGTGCTTGATGAATAGGAATATGAAAAGGAGGAGAAGTGGAAATTAGAATTCCTACGGTTTTTCTTCAAGGAGACAATAAAGGAACAAATCCTACAGTTTTCCTTTGCTCCATTCATTTGCACCAAATTCATGAAAAGTAGTACCATAAGAAACTTTCCAATTCCGATGTTTTTCATTCACTTTTCCTTTCAAGCACTGGCGATTCTAGTAGGTAGGCTTGAGCAAGGAAAATCCTACACTAAAAATGTTTTTGTGCTACTTTTATTACTTTGGACCCAGGCCACTGCCATACTAGCTCAACTCCCAGGCCCATCGACAAATGCACAGTTCAAACACGCAGAGATAAATAATGATGGCGTTCAAGAGAGTCCATCACGGATAGCTAAGTTGCCTGGTACCTCACTTCTTGTCATATAGTAGGACAAAATAATCGTATTTCCCGTTACTACGAGTGCTCAGTGGACAATATATATATAACATGTAGAGTAAAAAAGAGATGCAACAAGTGTACAACCTCTTTGGCGAAGCCATGTCGATCTCAGCGTGATTGGGTTGGCCGGTGAGGATGCTCCGGATGACTTGGCTGTCGGAGGAGGGGAAGAATATCTTAGGCGTTTGGGGATGGAGCCCGAGGTACTGCTCTGCTGTGATGGAGGGTTTCGTCGTTGGAGCAGCTCCGGTGAGTTGTACGACGCCGAGGCTGAAGCAGGACAAGAGAGACAACGAACAACGTTAACCTGAGTGGAATTCTAATAGCATCTCCAATACATGACGTAAAATACATAACCATAAATTGCTAGATGTAAAATACATCAGCGCTCATCTCTGAACTTAACTGTGCAAACTAAATTTAACTGTCGAAACTGAACTTAACTGTCAAAACTGAACTTAACTGTCGAAACTGAATTTTGCTGTCGAAACTGAACGCACTAGCAAGGTGAGGCTACACGTCGGTCGACTGGCTTTTTCATCTCTGGTCAGTCGATTTTGTAGCCGTTGGATACAAAATCAAGGGCATGTGGTTCATCTTCAACCTCCACCCCCCTGACCCGCCAGCCACCACCAGCCAAACAACAGCCCCCCGCCGCCTGCTGTCGGTGGTGCGCCGCCCCGCCCGCCCCGAAAACACTCCCCATCGCCAGTCCGCCGCCGCCCCGGCCATCCCTCTAGCCCCCCCCCATGTCAAAATTTTTCTCCGATGA